>NW_026705279.1:0-7500 GCF_029867415.1 Vicia villosa | reverse complement strand
AGCAAGAGGATCATAAATGTAATTATAGCTAGATACAACGTCACTAGCAAAATCTGATGCATAAGCTTCCAGCCCCGCTTTATGTGCATCTGAAACCAAAGTGGTATGTGGTTGCAAATAAAGACTAACAACATCTATAGGCATATATATCCCTTGGGAACAAGAATTCCAGAAGCAAAAGTCTTGATAAAGGTGAGATTTTTTAGTAATGAACCATAAGTCTGATTGGTCGATGGGTCCGTGTCACCCTGATCGAGAAACCTGAAGACAAGTTTCGTTATTTTTGGGTCGAAGCGTGTTGTAATACTTCTCAAAAAACCAACCTCAGGTGATGAGATATAACTAACATGCACTTTTCTAGAAATTGAAAGTACATAGCTTCTCATGCTCAGTTTGTGTTGCGTGTAGAATGCATCATGCTGTAAAATATCAGAGAAATCAAGAGTTAGTTTTAAAGCAAACAAGGATACTAAATCATGAGATTGGATTATAGATTCAATTTACCTGAATATTCAACCACAAACCAGGTGTTTGTGGGCTCACTGTTGGGAGTATATCTTCAACTCCATTTATTAAATAACCATTGCTTTCGGGCAGGTTTGAACGAGACAATACACCCTGAGTTACTGTCCAGATACAAAAATATGTTAGAATCCATAAAAAGAAAAACTTCAAAACTCACAAAAAAAGCCAATCAGAAAAAAAAAAGACCTTAAACCATAAAACAAGTAAATGCCTTAGAAAAGAATGAATCAGTCCATAAAATAAAAACAATCTACAACAATAAAAAAAATATCTTACAGATGACATCGGCTACCTCCTTGAAGGTATAATCCACAAAAAAAATAGCCATTAACTAAGTAACTCACAGTCTTATTAGGGAAATAACTTGAAATGTAAGTAGAGTTTACATGGTTGATATCTGGAAGGCAAAGCCCAACTTCATCTTTCGTCAATTGCACATCGCACCATATCGCGACATCAGAAACACTCGTTTGTACAGCCATAGCATACGCAGCAGAACTGGAATCGGGAAATATACCCGAAAAACCACCACGTGCTATGACCAATGGTGGACTTCCTGCAAAACAATCACATAAAGTAAGTCCCAAGGCATCAAGCATAGAGTGAAAGCTTCTCCTTTTGGTAAAAAAAATACATATAAAATGAATAAGAGTTCATGAGTCATTCAATTCAATTACATATTCTAAAATGGAAAAGTATATGAAATTTTTTGAGATTATTTCAAGAATTATATTCAAGTCAAAAACTTCATACACAGAAACTAATTTCATCTTATATGAGAAGCAAGTTTAATTAATCATTGTTTAAAAAAAATCATAGATATTATTACAAGATTCTTTCAATTTAAGAAACTAATCATAATTGACTTCAGATTGATTTATCTAAAAATAGAAGAACAAGTTGAATCAGCAAAAGAAACTATAAATTGTTTCATTTTCAACTAAGATTATCATTTTTCCTGATTCAGCTCAATAAGCATCAAACTCTTGTTAGCTCAAATTACAAGAAATCAAAACCTAGAATCATGGAACAAACTCAATTTTATGCCACAATAACAAACACATGAAAAAATTACCACAGCCCTTTGGATGTTCAATAGCCACAGCCCTCAACAACCTAGAATCAACCTGCTCAAGGCAAAATAACAAACACATGCTTCAGCTAGGACAAACACAGTCTTCTATAAAAGACTTTTCAATATTGTAGTAATAGTTGTATGATATATAGTTTTGCCTCTATAAAAGAACATTCCAGTTCCACTGTAAATTATGTAGTGATCAATCAATCATTAATTAAGTATTGAAAAGCATCATGGAACAAACTCAATTTTATGGCATTACACATAACTCCAAGGCATAGATAGATCACAAGTATAAAAACAGAAAACTGAAAAAATAAATAAGAAACAACTAGGGATAAACAAGTAACAATATACCTGGTTTTCCAAGTATGCCTTGTGTCCGTTTAGAGAAGCCTAAGTCACCAGAATTATTACTATCACCATTACTACCTATTTCCAAATCTGAAGCAAACAACAAACTTAACTAATAAGGATCCATAAATTGCACGGCAGTCACACTCTCGCGCGCGATACAAACGAGGGGAAGGAGCTCATCACTAATCATCCTCATGGTCTCCCCTGTTCCCAATTCATCTCCTCTGTCCTTCTCTCAAACTCAATCAATTCTCTATGCTTTTATCACTCGAACCTCCATTCTCATTCTATCAAACGGTCCTCCCCCTTATTCTTACTACTCCTTTCGTTCTCTCAACAACCAAATTGCCACAAATCTCAATGTTAAATCACTTCCAACCATCCATAAAATTCCAACAATCAACACAGCATAAAGCAGTAAACCAATAGCAACATCCCTAAAGTCTAATAATCAACTACATATTTCCAAGGGAAATCAGATACATGGACAAGAATCAACGTAAGCAGAGGTAAGCATCGAAATTACCTTAGTCGACGAAATCGACGGCGCTAGCAGGTGAGTTGAAGCTCGGTGCGTTGAGCCGGATGCGTGGAGTTCAGCGATGTTGTTGCTCTGAGGCGTTGATTCGATGTGAATACGTACTGTGTTGTTGACGGTGCGGTGTTGCTTCGACAAGATGAGTTGAATCGCTAATGGTTGTGTGATGTGTTAGAAACTCACCTCAAAACACCTCACCTCAAAGTGTGGTTTAGAGAAAGGATTTCGTGAAGCCCGAAATCAAACTTCGCAGAAATTCAAAATCAACCTCTTTTCCCAATCAAACTCGCTGAATCTCGAAATTGCAATGGCCTGAAGCAGCGCGCGAAATCGCTGAATCTCGAAATTGCAATGGCCTGAAGCAGCGCGCGAAATGCACGAGTGGAACAGAGTTAGATTCAAAAATGGGTTTTCTGAAAGAGTTGAAAATGAGTTTCGTGAAAGAATTGAATAGAAAATAGAGAAACTATTTTATTATGTTAATAAATTTAAAGAATTATGTTTAAAGTATAATGTTTCACCTAATAAAGAGTTTTTGTATAATGTTTAAACTATTTTATTCACCTAATAAATTTAGACCCATTAATATTCATTCATTAATTTATTAATATGTTATATAGATTATATATTTTGAGTTATAAACTTAAATAATTTTTTTTATATAAATTTACACCCAATTTTTGTTTAAAGGGTGTAATTGAACTTTGATTATAATAATATTTTTAATTTAAACCCGTTTTTAGAAAATAGGGTGTATATTGTCATCTGTAAATGTTTAAAATGACATGTTATTTACAAAGTTGCCACTGCATTTTTGATTTACACCTGTTTTTAGTATATTGGGTGTAAATTTTAAAATTATATTGATTTTTTTGTACTAGTGATATATATATATATATATATATATATATATATATATATATATATATATATATATATATATATATATATATATATATATATATATATATATATATGTTACTTATTTATTTTTTTTTTAAGAATAATTATCTATCTATATATATTATTTCTTTTTTTCCTTTCAATTTTAACCTTATGCTTATATCTTTCTTTTATTTTTTTAAAACTATTTTTAAATGGAAACTAATCTTCATTATTTATAAAAAATAAAAAATATGGCCCCCCTATTTTTTTTTTTTTTGAGTTTTGTTCTCCCTATTTTAAAATCTTGAATTTTAATCCATATATTTAAGTTTTTTTAGGATTTTGGTCCCCATGCAAATTCAAAGACAATTTTAAATGAAATGAGGCTTATATTGATGATGTGTCAATGCCAGTGCAACAGTGAAATATTAAAAAAAAACTAATTTTATTTAAGATTTATGTTCAACATGTCATCAATGTGAGTTCCATTTCATTAAAAATTGCCTTCGGATTTGCAAAGGGACCGAAATCCTCAAAAAACTAAAATAAAGGGACTAAAATTTAGGATTTTAAAATAGGGGGACCTAAACTAAAAAAAATGATAATAGGGGGACAAAAATTACAATTAAGCCTAAAAAAAATTAATTTTAAATTTAAATTTATTATTGTTATTATTATTTATTTCAATTTTAATTTAATGCTTGTTTTTATAAAAGATTTTACTTAATATTTCCTCCATCTAGTCTTAGTTAAAAAAACTAGCAATTACGTAATGTGTCAGTATATTTATAAAAGGCTTGCAGAGGCGATACAAGGTCAAACAGTCACCCCTTATTTAGATACCTTGCATATTTCTTAGATGTGTCCCCCTTTATTTGGATACTTCGCATTCATCTAGATAAGTCGCGTGATCTAAGAATTGGTGAGGGACATCTCCTCATTCTATAACGGGACGTTAGAAGTTATGGGAAAGGTAGCCTACGCTCTTTAGACTGTCCATTCGCTAAATGGTTTCTATTTTCATGAGAGCCTTGAATTCATGCCAAATGCGGTTACAAATACCCCAGTGTCATGGTCGAGGAGAACAACCTCACTAAAATACAAAAGTACACATATACAGAGCTTCTAACCACTACGCGAGCTAGCATTTAACCACACAATAAAGAGTAAAGCCTCAGACAACCCTTTATCACTAGGGGTTCTATTGAAAAAGGAAGGTACGGTAAAAAAAAAAGGGTGTTGTAGGGTATGGTGGCTTACTTGGGGGTACAAATGGAGACTAGTTATGTGGTTTTTTCTTAGGAATGGCATTTACAATGTTGACTCGTAGAGAAGTTGTTGATGGTTTGCGTTTAATTTTTTCTAGCGATTTTAAAAAAATTGAACTCTATTGATTCGATGAAAGTGGTGAATGTACTAACTACATCTACCGAAGTGATTATGGCTTGTGAGTCGTTCCATAATATAAAGCCATTGTTGGCGCTTGATTGAAAGGTTCAAATTAAGAATATTTTTATTTTATTTGTGAAACTAATAAATGTGAGGATGCGTTGGAAAATATTAGAGTTGCAAATAATTTTGTATTGAGTATTTGCGATTTATGTCCTATTCGTTATAATATTTATTGGATAAAAAATTTAATCATTGATTTTAATCATTTAAACCCAAAATAATTATATCCTTGTTATTGCATTTATTCTATATAAGAGACACATATTTTAAACTGATATAATACTATAACACCTTGATAACAAAATCTATATCCTCAACTACTTTAACAAAACCGAGCCTGTAGCAACTGCATAAGACCTTCTTGTCGTCCAAGGAATTTACCATGATTCATGACGCTTTACCCAAAGATGGTATTTCGTTATAAGATGAGGATCTCTAATGATCCATTTCAACAAGTAGAAGAGAACAAGATGATTATATGATTTTGACACAAATGACAAAAGAGGGTAAACTAACATGTGCTTTGTGAAAGCCAGGGTTATTTGTTCTGTTGCAATTTTTCTTCATTATCAATTGTTCTGTTATATTTTCTTTTTGCTTTGTAATTCACTTAAATATTAGCACTTGATTTTTATTTTTTCTTCTTCCTCTCTACCTTGTGAATCCCTAAAAGAAAAATGCATTGAATTTGTTCTAACTTTATGTTTATGGATACACTTATTTCTTTTTACACTTTCACATGACAATAGATGTGGGGAAGGAAGACTTACTTGCTTGTTGTAAAAAATGTATTGAAGGTGCACAATACACGTAAATATTTTAATCTTATGCATCTTCTTCTTCTACAATTTATTACTTGCAATCTGCTTGTCTACAAAGCTTTTTGGTTTAATGTTTTGATTTACATGGAAGTATAGCTGATATGTTCTATTTCCCATTCATCAATCAAATATTGTATGCGTGTTAAGTCGGGGAAAGTTCCAAATAATTGGTCATGTGAAGAGTGTTGTTGGGGAACAAACTTCCTCATTAGTGTAAGATAAGGTTGAAAAAACTGTTAGAAGAATGAAATGACGTCTATGGGAAACTCCACTATATGTTGAATCTCATAAAGGTTAAAAAATAGATCTCCATGTGATGGAAAATTTAAGTTCTACAACTCATTTAAAATTTAAGAGACATGGAGACTCTTTAAAAGATCAACAAATGAAAAATCAAAATCATTTTTAAATTACATGAAAAACAAGATTTTTGTGTTTCAGATATTAATTTTGGACCTTTTTCCTTTCTATCATCATGAAAAACGGGATTTTTCCAACCTTCTTCTTTTGTAAACAACCAGCATTTCCCAATTTCCAGCTCTACATGAAAACGGAGTAAAGAGAGGTTGGTTGTTTGCAAAAGCAGAAGGTTGAAGAGCTCCTATTTTTCATGATGATAGAAAGGGAAAAAGTCCTAAATTGGTATTTGATACACAAAAATCTCGTTTTCCCTATAATTTTCATGTAATTTAAAAATGAATTCGATTTCTCATTTGTTGATATTTTAAAGGATCTCCATGTCTCTTAAGTTTTAAATGAACGGTAAAACTTACATTATTTGTCCTAATTTTCTCATCATATCGAGATCTATTTTTTGTTATATTTTCATAGATTCAAGGTGTATTGGAGTTTCGGATAGGCATCCTTTCATTCTTCTGACAACTTCTTCAACCTTATCTTACACAAATGAAAAATTTTGTTCATCAACATACACTCTTCACACGTCCAATTAAAAAAAACTTTCCCCGACTTAGCACACATAAAGTACCTGCTTGAAGAATGAGAAATAGAACATACCAGCTTCGCTTCCATGTAAATCAAAACATATAAATAAAAAACTTTGTAGACTTGCAGATTGCAAGTAAATTGTAGATGATGCAAAAGATTAAAATATTTACATGTGTTGTGCAACTTCAGTGGACTTTTTACAACAAGTCATCCTTCCCCGCGGCGCCACAGGTATCACCAACTTTACCCTGTTGTCATGTGGAAGTGAAAAGAGAAATAAATTTGTCCATAAACATAATGTTAGACCAAATTGGATGCATTTTCTTTTAGGGCGGCAAGAGGTTTAGAGGAAGATGAAAAAAAAAAAATCAAGCGCTTGCATTTAAGTGAATTACATGACAAAAACAAATATAAATCCTGATAGAGATCAAAGACCCAACGAATACCTCATATGCATTGATGGAACATAAATTGCAAAGTAGTATCTTCACCTGCTAGATTTTATTGGATTATGAAGAAAAACCTTAACCCTGGCTATCACAAAACACGTGTGTCAATTTACTTACTTGTTTCTTCTGCAAGATATGTCCTTGGACTTGTACTGCACCGGTATATATAGGAACATGATCTTACCTAATCTTTTTGTTTTATTTCTTTTACAATTATTTTTTTTAGACTATATAGGGAAAATATTTTTTTAATTAAGAAATTTTCCTAAAATATAATCTTAAATTTGAAAAGTAATATGGATGTATTTATAAGGTTTTTGAAAACAAATTTGTCTATATTCTTCAATATCTTTATGTTTATTTTATATTAATCAATTAATGGAATCAGATCTCATTTTGACCTTTATACCTTTATGAAATTTAGATATCTAAAAGGTTTAATATTTG